>NC_059072.1:362626887-362674905 GCF_020497125.1 Mauremys mutica | reverse complement strand
CCTCCGATCTCAATGGGACCAGATTCCCCCTTATTGTTTAAATTTCAGCTCTGAGCTGCTCCAGTTCCTGCCACAGAGAGCACACTTCTGCTAGGTCACTGAGAGAATCTGATAGAAACCCCCAGTTTATGTAACATTCTGAGACTGGGCATGAAAGATGGGGATTTCAAAACACACAGGGGACCTGATTTTGCTCTTAGGGAGGCCAGTGTCAATCTGAAGTGACCCAGTGAAGGCAGAATGTGAGAGCAGAACCTGGACAGTGTGTGACCCATTCTTGTTGTGAACCCTCTGGTAACACCGATACCCATGTCAGAGGCTTTGGCTGTACCAGATAACACCACAGTGACGTTGCTGAACTGAAAGAATTGAACGAAAAAAAACCACACAGCCCAAAAAAGGAAGCTACTGAGTCAGACAGAAGGATACAGTAAAAGACAAGGAACTGATCTTAAAAACAAGTATTTTTCTAAACTAGTTACAATAAATGTGTAGTTCCAGTTTTACTAGGTAAATCCCTTGGTGTTTCTGACAATACTGAACAGTTCAAGTCATCGTGCTGGTGAATTCCTGTCCAGATCGTTCTTGACTTGAACCCTGGAACCCTTCCTGAGCCCCTACCACTAACTTTTATGCCAACACAGGCAACTCACCGAAATCCCATCCAGCAGAGAGAGGAAATCTCCTTACAGCAACAGGAAAGCAGAGCCCTGTGAATCAGCGTATGAATCTCATGTGTCTGAGACTCGGTGTGCTGGACAGCAACCTTTATGATTCCCCTGTACAGTCCCTGAGGACTCTCAGATGGCCAGGACTCCCAGACAATTCCCTCCGCTCCATGAGCAGCGGGAAGAGCAGGAAACAGACCGTGGAGAACTTCCTGAGAGCCTCCCCCAGGACTGAAGAAATTATTTGCTAATGCCAGGGGTTCAGATTATCAAGGCAAACTGAGTCTTGGAGTCTGTGCAGCCTAGCAATTGGTGATGGCTTTATTTTTTGTGTGTAATCTACTGCCATCTGCACTACATGTGGGATGCTGCCACAAGATACAGGACCAAAAACCATTTTCAATAGATCGTAGAACCTTAGTGCTGCATACCACCCATGCAGTTGTAATATCTAATCCATTAGGCTCTGAAAAGTCACTGCCACCATGTGGAGACCAAATGACGTGATCCTGAATTAATGCAGGCCAAGAAGCATGGAAAAGTCTTTTTTCTCCCAGGATTCTGGCATCAAAGGTTTTGCCAGTATCCCTTTGTGAGGTCTAAAGTGGGTATATATCTGGCAGCTCCCAATTGTTATTATAGTTCATCTACTCTCTGTATGAGGTAAGCATCCAATTTCAATACAGTGTTGATCTTTCAGAAATCGATGCAGAACCAGATTGTATTGTCCTGCATCAGATCTGTTACTGTGGGATTTCTCCACTCACTTTTCAATTTCTTCACCACTCCCAGGACCAAAATGACCTGAAGTTCATCTCACATGGTATCCCACAGTTCATGAGGGAACAGCCATAGAGTTTCCCTGATCTGTTGCCTCGGGGATTATTTCACTAGGGTGGTAATTTAGATAGGTGTGCCCTGCTGGGGTGAGAACACAGTGGTAAAAGAAACAAACAACTGCAACATCTGGCTTTTTTTCCAGCTACAGTCACTCCTCCATGCCCGGTGCCAGGTGGACTAATTTGGGCTCCGGATGGTATGAGCGTGACACATTTTCACCCCCAGGGTGCCGTCTGGGAGCCAAGGGAACTGCTGCACCCCTCTCACCACTCATCTGGGGTGGCCCTTGTTCACCCTGCTTTGCTGGTGATTCATCCTCTCCCAACCCTGTTATCACCCAACAAAACAGCAGATGGCGCCACACATCCAACTGAGCTATCTGAGGGCTTCCCTAAACCACCCAAACACAAAAAGCGGACACCAGTCAATTTGCCAGCTCCCCAGGCTCACACCCCTGATGGAAGTATAAACACAGAATTATACTCTCTTGCACTGCACAGGCATCTGTACAATATAAGCTCATTAATAGAGTTCGCCCTCCCCGCGATGTGGGAAGGATATGCAAGAAGCCTGTCTTAACCAAGCCAAGATCTTCCACAGACACTTCCCTCAAAGGCACGCAGGTTTAGATAAAACAAAAAATAAATGTAACTACAAAAAGATAAGATTTTAAGTGATTATAAGTGATAGCAAACGTATCAAAGCAGATTACCTAGCAAATAAACAAAACCATACACTAAGCCTAAGATATTAAACAGATTTGGATATGAATCATCCATTTTTTACCTTGCCTGATGATACAAGCAGTCCACCAGGTTTCCATACACAGACTAGAAATCCTTTTAGTCTGGGACCAGCACTTCCCCCAGTCCAGTTCCTCAGGTGTTTCCAGGAGTTCTCTTGTGTGGGGAGTCCTATGACACTAGATGTTGTCACACTCCACATAATATAGATTTAACATATGGCAGGAATCTTGTCTTCCCAAAACAGTTCCCAGACCAGTTTGTGGAAAAATATAGGTACCCAAAATGGAGTTGAGTGTCCTGTGGTCTGGTCACATGCCCTTGCATGGACTGCAAAGTCATAGCAGCCAATATTTATAGGCTGTCTGGAGCTTTCTCGGGAAGGCTCACCAGGTTGGGGATAAGTTTCTCCTAAATCCTATTGGTTTCCCCTAACAGCCCAGTACCCCAGATAGGCCCTTCAGAACCAGCTGTCTAAAGTAGAAGCATTTTGCCTAGTGGGTGTCAGCCAGGTGTAACTACATTTGAATTACAGATTCATAGTCAATATTCATTTCAGATACAAAAATGATACATGCATACAAATAGGATAGTCCTTTTCAGCAAATCATAACTTTTCCTATGACACCTGACAATACATATCATGTACAAAATGTATCACATATGTTATATTTATATCATAATCATACAACTTTGAAGAACAGGGGATGGAGTATCACAAGGTTATGAGGAGGATCCCCTCCTAAGCTTTTAAAAGATTCAAATGATAGCCAGCTTGATATAGCAGGAATGATAGCACATTCAAAAACATAATCTCAACTAGACAGACAAAATAACAGGGTTTAAATTAGCTGTTACCACTTAAGAAAGAGACCTTGGGGTCATTGTAGATAGTGCTCTGAAAACATCTGATTATGTTTTCCAATGTGGATTACTTTGCATTTCTCAACACTGAATTTCATCTGCCATTTTGATGCTCAGTCACCCAATTTTGAGAGATCCTTTTGTAGCTCTTTGCAATCTTCCTGGTACTTAACTATCTTCAGTAGTTTTGTATCCTGTGCATTTTGTCACCTCACTCTATACCCCTTTTTTCCAGATAATTTCTGAATATGTTGAATAGAACTGGTCCCAGTACAGACTCCTGGAAGACACCACTATTTTCCTCTCTCCATTCTGAAAACTGGCCATCTATTCCTACCCTTTGTTTCTTACCTTTTAACCAGTTACCTATCCATGAGTGGACCTTCCCTCTTAGCCCAAGACTGCTTACTTTGCTTAAAAGCCTTTTTATGAGGGACCTTCTAAAAGGCTTTTTGAAAATCTAAATACACTATATCCACCGGATCCCCCTTATCCGCATGCTTTTTGACCCCCTCAAAGAATTCTAGTAGATTTGGGAGGCATGATTTTCTTTTTACAAAAAACATGTTGACTATTCCCCAACAAATTATATTTATATATGTCTGACAATTTTGTTCTTTACTATAATTTCAACCATTTGCCCAGTACAGAAATCAGGCTTACTGGACTGTAATTGTTTGGGTCATCTCTGGAGCCCTTTAAAAAATTGACATCTTATTAGCTATCCTGCAGTCATTTGGTACAATGATAGATAGATTACAGACTACAGTTAGCGGTTCTGCAATTTCACGTTTGAGTTCCTTTGGAACTTTTAGGTGAATCCCATCTGGTCCTGGTGACTCAGTACTGTTTAATTTGTCAATTTGTTTCTAAACCTCTTCTAATGACACCTTGATCTGGGACAGTTTCTCAGATTTGGCACCTAAAAAGAATGGCTCAGGTTTTGGAATCTCCCTCACATTCTGAGCCATGAAGGCCAATGCAAAGAATTTATTTAGTTTGTCCATGATGGCCTTATCGTCCTTGAGTGCTCCTTTAGCATCTCCATCATCCAGTGGTCTCACCAACTGATTAGCAGGCTTCCTTCTTCTGATATACTTAAAATATAATTTTTACTATTACTTTTTGAGTTTTCGTCTAGTTGTTCTTCAAATTCCTTTTTTCCTTCCTAATTATATTTGAACACTTAATTTTTGCTAAAGTTTTTGGTCCTTTCTATTTTCCTCAATGGAATTTAACTTCCACCTCTGTAAAGGATTCCTTTTTTCCTCTCTCTGATTCTTTTACTTTTTTTTTCATCTGTGGTGGCACTTTTTTGGTCCTCTAACAAGGTTTTTTTAGTTTGGGGTATACATTTAAATTGAGGTCTCTTACAGTGTCTTTAAAAAATTTCCATTCACCTTGCAGGGATTTCATTTTTGCATTATACCTTTTAATTTCTGTTTAACTAACTTCCTCATTTTTATGTATTTCCCCTTTCTCAAATTAAATGCTACCATGATGGGCTTCTATGGTGTTTACTCCCTCACCAATAGGGATGTTAGATTTTATTCTTTTTTGTCACTATTACCAAATAGTCCAGCTATATTCACCACTTGGACCAGATCTTGTGCTCCACTTAGGATAAATCAGAAATTGCCTCTCTTCTTTTGGGTTCCAGGACCAGCTGCTCCAAGAAGCAGTCATTTAAGGTGTCAAGAAATTTTATCTCTGCATCCCATCCTGATGAGACATGTGCCCAGCCAATATGGGGATAGTTGAAATCCCCCACTATTACTGAGTTTTTACTGTATATAGCCTCTCTAATCTCCTTGAGCATTTCATGGTCACTATCACCATCCTGGTCAGGTGATATCCCTACCGCAACACTTTTATCATTCAAGCATAGAATTATTATCCATACTTATTCTATACATGGTTTAATTCATTTAAGATTTTTATTTCATTTGATTCTATGCTTTCATATATAGTACCACTCCACCACCAGCATGACCTGCTCCACCCTTCTGATATATTTTGTTCCCTGGTATTTACTGTTTCCCATTGATTATCCTCATTCCACAAAGTTTCTGTGATGCCTATTATATCTATAGCCTTATTTAACACAAGATACTCAAAGTCATCCATCCTGTTTAGACTGTAGCACTGGTATATAAGCACCTGAAAATGGTCACTCTTTAGCTGTCTGCCATTATGTGATGTAGTTGAATGGGAATCATCTTCATTTCTCATCAGATCCTACTTGTATTTTATCATCTTCCATCCTCTATTCTTTACTAAGATATAGAGAATCTCCATTAACAGATGTCTGGGTCTCTCTCCTTGAAACTGTCTGGGAACTATTAACATCTGGAGTAGTGTGTCCAGTTTTGGGCCCCACACTACAAAAAGGATGTGGAAAAATTGAAAAGAGCCCAGCAGAGAGCAACAAAAATGATTAGGGGCTTTGGAGCACATGATTTATGAGGAGAGGCTGAGGGAACTGGGATTATTTAGTCTGCAGAAAAGAAGAATGAGGAGGAATTTGCTAGCTACTACCTGAAAGGGGGTTCCAAAGAGGATGGATCTAGACTGTTCTCAGTGGCAGCAGATGACAAAACAAGGAGTAATGGTCTCAAGTTGCAATGGGGGAGGATTAAGTTAGCTATTAGGAAAAAACTTTTTCAGTAGGAGGGTGGTGAGGCACTGGAATGAATCATAGAATATTAGGGTTAGAAGGGACCTCAGGAGGTCATCTAGTCTTATCCACTGCTCAAAGCAGGACCAATCCCCAGATTTTTACACCACTTCCCCAAATGGCCCCCCTCAAGGATTGAGCTCACAACCCTAGGTTTAGTAGGGCCATGCTCAAACCACTGAGCTATCCCTCCCCCCAAATCAGGTTACAATGGGTTACCTAGGGAGGTGGTGGAATGTCCTTCCTTAGACGTTTTTAAGGTCAGACTTGACAAAGCCCTGGCTGGAATGATTGAGTTGGGGATTAGTCCCTTCCAACCCTGATATTCTATGATTCTATTACTCTAGTTATATGTCCCCAGCACGAAAGGTGCCAAGACTGACACAGCATTGATGGGTGTGGTTTCAGAGCTCAATATATCCTCATTCCTCATCTTGTGCCACCCCTTGATACGGAACAGCTGTTGGAGACAGGAGCTCTGAAAATGTCAGCCGGAGTTCTCATACTCATATCAGTCCCATCTATGGGAGCTGGGGTACTCATTGTTCTGTCACAGGGTTATAACAGACTGTAATAGTCATCTAGTGTAACCTCCTGCCAAGTTGAAGGATTTGTTGTGTCCAAGACAGATGGCTATCCATCTGCATTTCGAAAACCTCCAGTGACGAAGCTTCCACAACCTCCGTAGGCAGTCTGTTTCCACTGTCCTACTGTTCATACAGTTAGGAAGTTTTTCATGAGATTTAATCTAAATCTGCTATGCTGGGTTTTTCCAGCAGCCCAGGCAGTTCTTGACCTTGGTGGGCAGTGCCAGAAATTTATCTAGTCTGTCTCTGTTTGGTCAGTAGATTGAGCTGAACCACAAATTGAGGTGGCATCTGAAGCCTGGCATGAGGTATCACCACTGTGCCAGCCACCATATGCCCCAGGAGTTGGAGGCAGTATCTGGCTGATATTTGAGGATTATTTTGCATTGTCTCTCTGAGCATGGCCAAGGAGAGGAACCTGTGCTGAGGCAGGAGCGCTTTGGCCTGTAATGAGTCGAAGTTGGTCCCTTTGTACTCTAGGCTCTGTACAGGGGTGAAGGTTGATTTTTGGATGCTGATCTGCAGACCCAGTTCCATAAAAAGTCTAATGCAGTGTTGGTGCAACCTGACAGGCCTTCTTGAAGGAGCAGTCTGTGAGGGGACAATCGTCTAAGTAGGGGTACAAGTGAGCTGCCACTCCTGAGAGAACCTGGGAGAATACTCTTAGAGCTGATGGTAGCTCAAAGGGGAGTGTTATGTACTGGGAGTGGTCATGTCCTTAGGTGAATCTGAGGAACCAACTGTAGGACAGTCAGATTGAGATATGGAAATAGGCGTCCTGAAGATCAAGGGCTGAATACCAGCCTCCCTTTTCCATTGCTGGAATAATAATTGCTAGAGAGACCATCTTGAATTGTTGAGCTTTGACAAACGTGTTCAGTGATCTGAGGTCTAGGTTGGGTCTCCAACCTCCCTTCTCCTTAGGTATTAGGAAATAGCGAGAATAAAAACCTTTGCCTGGTAGATGTTGAGGTGAAGAAGGAATGAGTGCTTTAAGAGCACAGGGTGCTAAGTCACAAAACTCAGATCCGACTGATGACCAAAAGTCTGTGACAGGCATTTGTGAAAATGTGTGCTGCAGTTTCTTGTCGCTTGATAGAACTATAAGGCTTTCCACTTCTTTAGAAGACAGCATAAGTGGGGGGTTTGGCCTAAAGGTGAATGAGTTCCTGATCCATTGATTACATTTGTCTTTGCCCATTTCAGGAAAGTATTTTTTCCAAACTGCTCTTGCAGACTCCCTAAGTGCCGAACAATTGTGTCCTGGATAGTGTTGTCAGGGACTCTAACCCCAACAGCGAAGTTCGTTGTCTGACCGCAGAGAGACAGGCAACACCAGCAAGGTCCGATCAAAAGCTCTTTATTGACAAGTGCACGTGTCAGTAAAGAACAGCTCGTATCCGAAGAGAACCAGCCGCCTCTTTACAGCTTAGTATTAGCTTATATAGACAGTTTTTATTACATCATAGATCATTCACTTGAGCAACCTACCCCCCTTTGTCTAACAACTAGAAATTAGACACCTTTTAATATATACGCATGCCTAGTCTCTACAATATTGAATTGTTAATATTTTAACAAGCGCCAAAAGTTAGGAATGTTAGGGAGTTAAAGTTAGAGTCAGAACTGTGGGATAGTGTTTCTTATCAGTTCTTCAAACACTGTGTCTAACATAACACAGCTGGTACTAGCCCCTCACTTATCTCACTTTTTCCCAGGCTTTGTGAGACAATGCTGCTTCTCAGTATTTTTCCATGCTGGGATTACCCAGAAACCTCTGTTAGCCTGACTTCAGTCAGGTTGGCATAACTGGTTTTGTGCTACATCTTTATTCAGGCCTAACAGTGTCAACTGACAGATCAGCATGATGTTGCACAACATCCTCCACTGTTGGAAACATGCAAAGAGATCCCAGCTGCACACATGAAGACCATGGTTCAAGTTTTCTGTCTGACTATTAGCAATGAAAACATTTGCATCTCCTCCCTGAAGTGACACATTCAGAGAGTTCAGTTGCTCTCCACTTGTAGAGCATTTCTGTGACACACTTTGGATATCCTTGTTGTCCATATCTGGCAGCCATATTCATATTTTTGGTAAGAAAAATATGGACTTCCTCACACAGTTCACAGAGACCTTGTCAGCATCTTGCCCCTAGATAGCTAATGAACTTCTGCATGTAACAACAACTATGTGAAGTTTGCCCCCATCTCTTCACATAAAATGGCAAAAACCCTTGAATTAATCTGGAGCAACTTTATAAAGTTTATAATTATTATTGCAACTGAAAGAACACTGCTAAAACTCCTCTGCCATCTTCTTAGCAGCCAGTGCCTGAATGTGGATCATACGATGATTCCAGGTTGCTGAGGAAGCCACTTCTTGTACATTTGTCACAAGCCCACTCTGTTGTCCCAGCATAGACCATGCTCCATCACTGCAAATTCCAAAACAATGTCCCCAATCAAGGCCTTTGTCTTGGACAAAAATTATTTGATTGTTTAAAAGGCTCTTCACCAGTTGTTCATGTTGGTAGTGGAAGGCAAAACAGAAATTCCTTTTTTAATGCTATTGCTGTAGAAAAATGATTATACACCAGGAGCTGTGCAAGATGTGAGATACAGTAGAACCTCAGCATTGTGAACACCTTGGGAATGGAGGTGACTGCAATTCTGAAATGTTCATAGCTCTGAACAAAACTTTATGGTTGTTCTTTAAAAAGTTCATCACTGAATACTGACTTATTGCAGCTCTGAAACTTTAGTATGGAGATGAAAAATGCTGTTTTCCCTTTATTTTTAGTAATTTAGGTTTAACCCAGGACTGTACTCTATTTCCTTTTGTGTGTGTGTGTGTGTGTGTCTGCTGCTGCCTGGTTGAGTACTTCTGCTTCCATATGAAATGTGTGGTTGACTAGTCAGTTCATAACTCTGAGGTTCTACTGTTATCGGAAGCCTCATGTATCTGAACTGAATAATAAGGGCTCTGCCAACACTTTCTAGGAACTGCTCTTTAACATCAGTATCCATCTCCACAAATTACAATGTATAACTGTGTTGTTAGAAAGTGGGATCACATCTAGCTGTGATGCTGCTTTCTCTCCTATCATCACTCGTAGGTATCCTTTGCAGCTGGAAGTAGTAGTATCTCACCTAGATTCTGTTGCTTACCAGCCTTGGGAATGCTCAAAGCCACACAGTAAGAAGCCTCAGTAGCCTTCCTGTTACCACTGCTGTACACTTCAACAACTTTTGTTTTCCTGTTAACTCATTGAGCTTCCTCTGAAAAAAGCTTGACGGGTTTAGGTACTAAGGTAGGGTGTCTTGTTTTGAGATGCTGGCGCAGCTTGCAGGGCTACATAATATTGTTTTCCAGTACTTCGCAACGTACGACACATGGAGGCCTTGCTGCATCACTGGATCCGCTCCACGTAAAGCCCAGTTTGAAATGAGCTGCATCATATTTTCTGCATTTTGCTGGAACCTCTGCTGCTTCCCTCACTTTGGCTTGTATTGTGCACTTTTTTCCCGTTGTCATAAAACGACCTGTGTAAGCTGTTTTTCACTGTAAGCACTGCTGATAATCGTTTTAAGTTTCTTTTTAAGTACTTGGGGGGAACCACCCAACTGACATATGACATGTCATAATTGCCAAGAGACCCTGCGCGGGACTAGTGTAGAGCCCTGAAGAGCCCCATGAGGCTTCATCTCCTGCCGTCACCCCAGGCTCTCGCTGTCACCTCACACAGATTGAGCCTCCCTTTACACATTCCCACACTTCCCACACCTTGCAAACCGCTGCTCTAAGCAAATCTGAATGAAAGCAACTATCCAGGACAAGAACACGACGTGTTCTGGAATGATTGGCTAGTTTTTCAGCTCTTTCCTACAAATCCTCGTCACTTGCAGAATTAAGCGTATTTGGCTGAATGATGCTCAATTGATCGGCACCTACCTGTAAGCTTTGAAAGTGATTGGAATGCTGTGCATTTATTATATTGAGACACCTGTAAAATGTGTTCACTTTGAAAAATACTTCTGAGTTGGCAAGTCTTTCACCTTTTGACGGCTATTGCTCCGAGTTGGTTGGCAGGGGCGTGCCGCCTAGTAGTCAGGGCTTAGGTCTGTGACATGCAGGGGGTTGTTGGTAGGGGAGTCCAGGCCATTCCAGTGCACCAGGCTTTGTCCCAGGGCCCTTTGGGGGGCTGTCAATACTCTGACAGCTGGGAATGAAAAGGCGGCATGGGTGGTGCATGGTTCTGGCATTTGGGGAAGCTGGCCCAAGCACCGGAAGCTCCCCTGGCACCCGGACTATGGCCCCTGCCCCGTGTTCCACCTCCTTTCTGCTATTGCCGCCTTGCCCACCGCTATCGACTCCCTCCCCTCCTCTATCTCCCCTTCCACATGGCCCCACAGCTCAGTGAGTTCCTCCACTCTCCACCCCCAGAATCCTCACCACCTGCCATTAGCTGAGTCCCTACCTCCTCTCCTCCACCTCCTGTACCCCAAGGGCCACCGCCTGCTGCCCACCAAGTCCAAGGAAGTTTTGAATTGATTGAAAGGGCATTTGAATATTTACTGAGCAGTCCATCAGTGCCCTCTGGATCACACTTTAGTCCTGCACCTGCACTTTTAGCAATGTCCATTGACTGGGATGAAAACCTGTGATTACAATCACCTAACAGTGTGTCCAGCACAGGAAAATACAGCTGTCTGCCTCATTTTCCTTTAGCATTTTTAGCTGGTTCCTATTCTCATTCTCTCTTGTAAGTACTGTACAGCCAAGGAAGGTTTTTTTCCCCATAGGTCGTTTGTGAGCGTACTCTTCATCTACACCGGGGGTATCAGGGACATCGTGCAGCTCACGGAACTTTTGGGCTTCCTGCTTAGCATCCTGCTTAGCGCTGGGTGGCATATGGTCTAATGCTTGGACAGTTCCCTGCTGTAACACTGCAGACCTGAGAACGTACCATTCCCTGTTCCTGCAGAGCTTCGCATGCTACGTGAATCATACTAAGAACATGGTAAAAGAAGACCAAGCACAGACAAAAATGGATATTCTGCCCATTCTTCAACAAACCAAATGCTCCAATAAATCTTTGGTAGGGAGGCTCTGACAGGCCCAACAAGCTGCTGAGAAGCTCTCATGGAGTTCTTTGCAAGAGATGCATCTTTCCATCTGGATGACCATCTTGTGTCACTTAAACTGGACGATTTCAGTTTCACTCCAATCGTATTCTGGGCCTCCAAGAAAGCATGATGTGTGCCCGGCTGTGAAAAGAAGGTAAACAAGCCTTCTAGACTATAACAAAAAAATTGTGTTGCTGCCCTGCTTACTTTGTATGCCTCAAATAAAACCAAATACAATTCATGAGCCATGCAGTGTATATATATATAGCGGGGCGGGGGGGAGATTATCTTGCAGCAGTTTTGGAGGTACTCCAGTTACATGACCTGCCATTACAGTGGCCCCATCATAACACTATGCCACAAACCAGCAAGTTTGCAGTCCACGATGCTTGTAAAAAATGTTGAATGCTGTGACAGAGGGCACCAGTATCCCCATTCTCAAAGCAATCAATAAATCCTAGAAGTCGTTCCTTTATTTCCAGATTTTCTGTGTCTCTCACACAGACTGTCATTTCTCCTTGTTTAAAACTGTGTGCTTTGCCAACAAGAACAGTGCAAAGCCCATTATCTTGAACTTTCTGAATGATTATGCTTTTCATAATATCAGGAGCAAATTGTTAAAGCTTGTTCGGAGTTGAGTGGCTTGTGAGATTGAATGTACCCGTCCATTTTTTTATTTGTTTCTTGTTGTTGTTTTGTGAATGGTTCGTCATACTGTGAAAACAAATTGAATAATTACTGAAAGTTTCCAGGATTTGCTGATTCTTCTCTCTCTTCCTGTCCCTGCAGTGCAATCCCTTGGTTAGCCAGGTAAAAGCAGTACCTTGGGGATTCTTGCAGCATAGTTTGTTTTCCTGTTATGCCATCTTGTGAGAATGTGACAACTGTGCCATTAAGGAGACCGCTTCTTTTCACTGTTTGAATAACTGCCACCTTTCACAACACTGCTTGTGTATGGGAGCTTGGATATTTCTGAAGCTTTTTTCCTACATTTTCCCAGTTTCTTACTCCTCTTTGATGAATGCAGGATCTCTCAAACCACTGGAAAACTGTCTGAAAGGAAACCAGAAAACTGCATCTGCCTTTTCACTGTACTCTAAAAAAGAAAATGTCTTGTTATATTCCGATGTCAGTGAGAAAGACCAAGACACAACTTTGCTTATTCTAGTTTCCCTAGTTTGCTTTCTCTCTTTCTTTGGACTTTTGCACCAATTAATCACCTATGGCATTGGCTCTTTGGTTGATGTCTGGCTCCAATACCTGACTCAGCTGTGAGATTCCTCCTGCTGCTCTGGAGTGACTCAGCTCAGGGGGCTGGAACACAGAGGGCCAGGAGGACACTTTGAAATGTGATTCTGTTTTTCAGTGGTGAGTGGCAGGTGGTAAGGGTGTCAGGGGAGGGGTGTCTGGATGGAGTAGAGGAAGGACTCAGCAGGCTGCGAGTGGAGGGGACATGAAGGAGTTGGGTGCAGGAGAGGAGGGAGTAAGGACTCAGTGAATACTGCGGCATACGCGGGGTCCACCAGGGGCATGGAAGTAGGGGAGATTTGATGAGTGGTTGGCTGGTGGGGGCCTCAGCAGAGGGGCAGAGCAGGGAAAGGAAGAGGTGGAGCATGGGTGGTGCCACAGGAAAAAAGCGAGAGGGGTATCGGGGTCAGAGCACAGTGGGGTCACCACATCCCAGGCATCCACGCTCTCAAAGGTGGTGGGGCAGTGGCTGCACCACAGGGGAGGTTTAGCCTCCCATGGCTTATTATGCCCGCCGCCTATGTAAGGTGGCCACTTCCTACCACCTCCCTGAGGACGTCCCAAAGTCTCTGTCTGGGGTAAGGCAGCGTTCTGTCAAGACACAAGACAAAACTCCAAGACAATATCTCGACACCTACTTTTGATGTCTTCGACAATGGGAATGGTTAGTGTGTATTTTGAAATTTCCAGCTGAAAGCAACTCCAAAATCAACTGTGCAAAGCAGTAAGTTATTTGACTCCAAGGCGATGTCGTAGTTTAACACAGCAGTTTGATACCTGGGGTTTTAAGAACCCGCAGCTGGAGCAACTTAAGTATTTCACTCTGGGTGGTGTCAGGAATAAATCAATGGGAACACAGCAATTCTGTCTTATGATGGATTAAATGCAAGTAAGCATGCTCTTGGCCAGCAGTTCAGTTTATTAGATTTAAGGACACACAGACATAAACAATAGGCTTAGAACATCCCAGATAGTAACCTAACATCTGGAACGGTATTGAGTAATTAACAGCAGGTTCACAGTGGCCAGTTTGCTCACCAATCAGGGAGAAAGGATGTCAGGAAAAACATCTCTCAAGATGGTTTCAGAGGACTTCCCCAAAGTACGCTGTATTAGCTAATCGTTTATAACTTCTTCAAAATACACTGGCCATAAAGTCCACTACTGGATCATCACTTTTCCTAACTTTCAATAAACTCCTAATATCAGAGGCAACTACACTCAAGGTTTCCATCTATTTACCATTTTTCATTTTCACTTATTTACTTTTCTTTCCCCTCCTCCCATTCTGATTAGTAGAACCTGCCACCTAGATTTTGACTTTGCATCTGAAACCCTGCTTTCCAATTAACCCTAAACTATGTTGTGTTCTATTTTATTAATTCATAGTGGCTGAGTGCACAACATATGGTTGAAATTGACTTGATCACATTCTGGGGTACACGCCCCCCTATCCAGGAAAACAGAGTCCAGTTCTCAAAAACACACAGCTTCATATCTTTCACCAAAAGTCTAGTACAATGTCCTCAATTCCTGCAGCAGCTTTCTTGTATTAGCACTTTCCAATGGAAACATTTGTTTTAGAAAAATCAGGTGAATTGTGCTCGCTGGATCACTGTACATATGAAAAAGAAATTCAACACTGTAGTTGCTTTCTTTGTCTTTGGCTATCAGAAAGCATAGCTTGAGTTCATCAAAACTGATCTATAACCATGTTCACACAGGGTTTAATGAAAAGCCACATTGCTTCACAAAGCGGTACTATCTTCTCGTGGTCTGGAAGTCACAGAAAGGCGAAATGACAAGGTGGGTGGAGGTGGGGGATGATGGGTGACACTGAAAGAGGTCAGGTGATGGACAAAGAGAGGGAACTAGGCAACGGAGAGAGCAGTCCTTGGTGATAGAGTAATAAGATCTTAGATGTGAGGAACTTTTAAAAACTCTGAACTTCCACAATGCTGAGCTCAGCCAAACTGGGACAGAGCAACCTTGGTTAACAGGGAGATAGCCTTTCCCACTCTTGTCACATGTGTTTAAAGTCAGTGGACTCAGGTGATCACAATCTGCAGGGGTATTTGCCCACTTTGTCACGAAGGTCTTTGGTTTTAGCCCCATAAATGATTGGGTTCAGCATGGGGGGGATTAGGCAATAGAGGTTGGCCAATATGATGTGAATGTAGGGAGCGATGCCCTGACCGAACCGATGTGTCAGAGTGGAAAAGAAGAAGAAAGGATAAGACATCAGCATCACACAGATGTGGGCATGCAGGTGTTGAGGGCTTTCTGGTGGGCTTTCTTAGAGGAGATCCTGAGGACAGCCCTGATGATCAAACCATAGGACAGGACAATGAGCGCTAGGTCTGACCCGATGAATACAAAGGCTACCACCAAGCCATACATCCTATTGACGGTGATGTCCCCACATGACATCTTTGCTATAGCCATGTGGTCGCAGTACGTATGGGGTATAATATGGTTGGCACAGAATGGCTGCTTGATCAAAGCAGGGGCATGGGCAGAATGAAAAGAACAGCTCTTATCAAACCCACTAGCCCTAGCTTAGCTATTCGTGCATTGGTGAGGATGGTGGTGTATCTCAGAGGGTTACAAATGGCAACATAGCGATCGAAGGCCATTGTCACGAGGACGGCTGAGTGCATCATAGAGCCTGCATGAAGGAAGAACATTTGGGTGAGGCAGCCACCCACAGTAATGCCCTTCAAATTGAAGCAAAATATACACAGTGCCTTTGGCACGACGGAGGTAGATATGCTGATTTCTGTGAGCGCCAGCATGCAGAGCAGCAGGTACATCGGCTTGTGCAGGGTCGGCTCTTTGCCTATAACAAACAGAACTGTGAAATTTCCCAACAGGCCGATAATGTAGAACATAGAGAAAGGGATGGAAATCCAGATGTGGGCAGCTTCCAGGTCAGGGATGCCCATTAGGATGAATGTTGAAGGGTCAGAAGAGGTGAGGTTGAAAGCTGCCATGAGGTGGTTGATGCATCAATCAGGCTCAGAAAAGCTCAAGGTGCCTGTGAAGGGAGATAAACACAACGAGGGGGTCATACACTTTATAACAAATAGGACAGTAAGTATTTTATAGTTGTTACCAATCTAGAAAGGGGTTGAGCAGTGAGGTGGCAACATTTGCAGATGGAACCAATTTATTTAGGTCATATGAAAGTCCAGAGACGTCCTCAGCGGGAGCTAACCAGCAAGTGACTGGGCAGCATGATGGCAGATGAACTCCGATGTCAAAAACTGCAATGTGTATATCCATTGGAGGAAAAAGCTTGTTCTCCTCAAACACCTTACAAGGTTCTAATTTAGCTGTATGAGCTCAGGACAGGGAGCTGGGCATCATTGTACACAGCTCTGTGAAACCCTGCTAAGAGTGAAAGCATGGACAGAAACTAAGCAAAACATTGCCATCCAGGAGGCATAGAATGGGGAATCATATAGAAAATACAATGCCATGCGATCAGCCAGTTAATATTTCCACCTCCTCTGTTCTCTTCTGTGTAGTACTGGGCACATCTTCATCATCTGGACCCATGGGAAGGAGACTCTGGAAAAATTCCACCACAATTTCAACTGCTTCCACCCCACCATCAACCTCAGCCTGGACCAATCTACACGGGAGGTCCACTTCCTGGACACCACGGTGCAAATAAGTGATGGTCACATTAACACCACCCTATACCGAAAACCTACCGACCGCTATGTCTACTTTCATGCCTCCAGCTTCCATCCCGGACACACCACAAGATCCATTGTCTACAGACAAGCATTGAGGTACAACCACATCTGCTCCAACCCCTCAGACAGAGACCAACACCTAGAAAATCTCCAACAAGCATTCTCAAAACTACACTACCCGCATGCGGAAATAAGGAAACTGATCAACAGAGCCAGACGTGTACCCAGAAGTCTCCTACTGCAAGACAAACCCAACAGGACTCTACTGGCCATCACATACAGTCTCCAGCTAAAACCCCTCCAGTGCATCATCAGGGATCTACAACCCATCCTGGACAATGATCCCACACTTTCACAGGCCTTGGGTGGCAGGCCAGTCCTCACCCACAGACAACCTGCCAACCTTTAGCATATTCTCACCAGTAACTTCACATCGCACCATAGTAACTCTAACTCAGGAACCAATCCATGCAACAAACCTCAATGCCAAATCTGCCCACATATCTACACCAGCGACACCATCACAGGACCTGACCAGATTAGCCACACCATCACCAGTTCATTCTCTTGCATGTCCACCGATGTAATATACGCCATCATATGCCAGCAATGCCCATCTGCTATGTACATCGGCCAAACTGGATAGTCCCTACGGAAAAGGATAAATGGACACAAATCAGATATTAGGAATGGCAATATACAAATACCTGTAGGAGAACAATTCAACCTTCCCTGGCCACACAATAGCAGATCTTAAGGTAGCCATCCTGCAGCAAAAAAACTTCAGGACCAGACTTCAAAGAGAAACTGCTGAGCTTCAGTTCATCTGCAAATTTGACATCATCAGCTCAGGATTAAAAAAAGACTGTGAATGGCTTGCCAACTACAAAAGCAGTTTCTCCTCCCTTGGTTTTCACACCTCAACTGCTAGAAGAGGCCTCATCCTCCCTGATTGAACTAACCTCGTTATCTCTAGCCTGCTTCTTGCTTGCATATATACACTTGCCCCTGGAAATTTCCACTACTTGGATCCGACAAAGTGGTTATTCACCCACAAAAGCTCATGCTGCAAAACGTCTGTTAGTCTATAAGGTGCCACAGGATTCTTTACTGCTTTTGCAGAGTTAGAGGGGTTCAGACAAGGGCACTGAGAATGATGAAGGACCCTGGGAAACTCTTTTAAGAGAGAGATTGAAAAGACTGGAATTGTTACCTTACAAAGGAGATGAATAAGAGTGGATATGAGAAAAGTCTACAACATACTGACTGGTAGAGACTACATCGAAAATGTGTTCTCTGTGTCTCATAGAACAAAATCAAGAGGAATTCTTACATGATTGGGGACTATTATGGGAAGCGCAAATGACTGAACAAGGTTTGTGGGGTGTCCAGGTTAATTCTCCACTTTGAACTTTAGGGTACAGTTGTTGGGGACCTGCATGAAAGACTCCTCTAAGCTTATTTATATAGCTGAGGTTACAGTAGCTGCCACCCCTAAGCGATTTTAAATCTTAGGGGAGAACCACTTGGAATTTTGCCTTCCCCCAAATATTTCCCCAGTCCCTAACCCCCTTTTCCTGGCAGGATTGAGGCTAATTCCTCCCTGCTCCCAGTCCTTACACCCCTTTTCCTGGGTAGACTTGAGATAATTCTCTCACTAATTCCTGGTGAAAACAGATCCAAACCCCTTGGATCTTAAAACAATGAAAAATCAATCAAGTTCTTAAAAGAAGAATTTTTAATTAAAGAAAAAAAGGTGAAAAGAATACCTCTGTGAGATAAGAAAGCAAGATAATCTCACAGACAACAGATTCAAAACACAGAGGATTTCCTTCTGGGCAAAATTTTAAAGTTACGCAGAAACCCAGTTTGATTCTCCCTCTATTTTGCAAAATAACTTACAAATAGAAATAAAAGTAATTTAATACATTCCCTCTCTAATTACTCAGTACCCTGTTAGGATGGTTCCTTCTCCCTGTCCAGCAAAAGCCCTTACAGACAGACAAAAGACTGTTTTCCCCTCTCCCAACTTTTGAAAGTATCTTGTTCTTTTATTTGTCCTTCTTGTCAGGTGTCAGCTAGGTATTGTGAACTTCTTAACCCTTTACAGGTAAAAGAGGAATTAACCCTTAACTGTCTGTTTATGACAGGGGGTATGAAGGGATAATTAGCTAAACATGAGCTCCCAGTGTGACCCTGCGGCCAAAAGAGCCAATGAGATTCTTGAATGATAATCAGGGGTATCTCAAGGAGAGGTAGAGATATTATTTTACCACTGTATTTGACACTAGTGCAACTGCTACCAAAATCCCATATCCAGTTCTGGTGTCCACTATTAAGGATGGATGTTGTTACATTGAACAGCATTCAGAGCACAGTCACAAGAATTATTAAAAGATTAGAAAATCTGCCTTATAGTGATAGACTCAAGGAGCTTTATCTATTTAGTTTAACAAAGATGGTTAAAGGGTGACTTGATAACAGTCTGCAAGTATCTACATGGGGAACCAATATTTAATAATAGGCTTTTTTTGCCTACCATACAGAGATGTAACACAAACAGTGCCTGGCAGTTGAAGTTAAATAAAATCTGACTGGAAATAAAACATGCATTTTTAAATGGTTAATGTAATTAACCACTGGAACAATTTACCAAGGGTCATGGTGGATTCTCCATCACGGAGAATTTTTAAAGGAAGGATGGTTGTTCCTGTAAAAGAGCTGCTCTAGGAATAATTTTCAGGAATTTCTCTGGCCCTGTACCCTACAGGAAATCAGACCAGATGGTCACAATGGTCACTTCTAGGCTTGGAAATCTATGAACATGTCCAGAGTTAGCTGGAGGCATTTTGCCTGCAAGCTCGTGCCTTTTTTTTCTGTTCATGACTGTGTTGAATTTAGCCCTATGAGGAGAAATTATCATGTGATTGTGGTGTCTTGGAAATCTTACACTGGGTGTGGGTTTTTTTGAGGCTGAGGGAGCCCGTGACACTGCATGGATGAATGTTTTAGGTGAGACAAATAATGACTAGAGCCTGTAAAGTCTCCTCACTGAGGAATGAATGTACAACCCTCGCCCAAACTGGCTAACGGAGATGGCTAGCAAATGGTCCTGGAGCATCCTGGTGTAGTAAGAAGAGGCCCTGAAACATAAACCCTGATCAGAGACCCAGTATGAGGCCTAAGGCCTGAACTAAAGTAATAGTCAAGACTTTGCTCAGATAAAGCAAAGTGAGGCTGTGAGCCAGAGGCAGGCCCTGCTCACAGAAGCTGGCAAGGAAAGGGATGATGCTGCAAATAGAGACGTACCTGAAAGGTGCTGGACACCAGATATCAGAATGTTCACATACTTGTACACTCCACACAGATAACAAGGAACAAGCCGACCCATCCCAATGACAAGGCCAAAAGGGGAATATGATGGATAGAGTTGTTTTGTTCAAACCAACATGTACAAGGTGAGAGGTGGCACCTTGCTAAGTAGTGGGGTTGTAGCTTGCTACGTAGAGGGGTTGCACCTCAATACGTCAGGAGTGATGTGTAACTTGTTTGTATCTGTGTATAAGAATGCACCCCTGGGGCGGTGTCTTTGTCTGGCCTAGGGGACAGTGGAAAGTCCCACCACTGACAGAGCCAGTCCATGGTCAGGTACCACATAAGTACAAGCTAGCAGCACCTTAGCAGCACCTTGGGCTTCTATGCTGGGGAGCTGGAAACAGTGTTTCTCTTCGACAATAACCTATGGGTGCTCCAAGAGAAGCAGCACAGGTGTTGTACGTGAGATTTCTCACAGGTGAGACACACTCGCTGATCTCGCACCCCCACCCCCACCCCTACCAAGGAAGCAAGTGTGATGGAAGGCACCTCACTCCCTGCAGAGGAAGAGCTGTGAGGAGTGTGGGGTAGCTCGGAGGTTGTGGGAGCCAGAATGACTGGCGAGCATGGAGATAACATTGGCAAAGAGCGTACTGTTGTAATCAGGGCAGCCTGGGATTGGGAAGGAGAATACAGACAGGGGGTCAGAATATGATGGAAGATTGAAGAAGCTGAGGAATAAAGATCAATGGTTCTTTCCACCAGTGAAATGCCAGAAGTTACATAATTAACATTCAAGAACTACAATTGGAAACAAACTTAAGTAAAGGTTGTGACACCCAGTCTGCAGTTCTGTGGCTTGGCAGGGCAAAGAGACCCTGAGAGCCCCTCACCAATACACTCGGGGCCAGAAAATGACCCAGCACTGGTCTTGGACCAACAATCACAGCAAAAAAATTAATTTCAGCATCACTGCCCCCTTTCTGTGTACATGCTGCTCCCTGCCTCCGCAACCCCCAGCAATTCCCGCCTCTCCAGGTACTGCCCTCTGGCTGCTCCACAAACCTCAACACTGCCTGCCTGTCTATCGACACCCCCCTGCTAGCCCCAAAACCCCCAGATCTGCCCACCTGTCCATGTACAGCGCCTGCTTGCTTACACGTTCCCCAGCACTGCTGGCCTGTCCATGGTCTACCCCCTGCCTACTCACACAACCTCCAGCACTACATGCCACTCCGCAACACCCAGAACCCCCAGCACTGCTCTCCTGTACTGGTACATCCCCTCCCAGCCCCCTCAATCCCCAGCCCTACCAGCCTATATATGTATGCCCTGCCTTACCCAAAACCCCAAGCAGTACCTGCCTGTCCGTAGACATCCCCTGCCTGCCCAACACCCTCAGGGCTAACTGCTTCTCTGCGTAAACCTCCCTGGTTGCCCCCCAATCCTCCTGTACTTTCTAGCTGTCCGTGTACACCCCGATGCCCCACCCCATAACCCACAGTGCTGCCTGCTTCTTCACCCCTATCCCCACCCCCACAACTTACAGCCCTGCCACACAGCGATACCCCTCACCCAGGACCAAAACCATGTTCCACACCCCAGAGCCACAGCTCACAGAAATATCTCCTCAGACTAGCTTAAACTCACTGTCTGCCTGCACCAGGGAAAAGGGAGAGATCAGCCTGAAAAGCATTTCTCAGGCCAGTGTGTGGCACATTCTTCTTGTGAGCTCTCTGGTGACACAGATGCCTGCTGCAGAGGTTTTGGCTGCAGTTCTTAACAGGACAGTGAAGTTCCTGAACAGGACAAAATGAGCGAACCAGAGGAAAATCCACATAAACCCCAAAAAGGAAGCTAATGAGACAGATAGAAGGACACAGTAAGACACAAGGAACTGATCTTAAAAAACAAATATTTTTCTAAACTATTTCCAAAGCATTTGTAACTCCAGGGTTACCAGGTAAATCCCTTGGTGTTTCTGATAATACTGAACATTTCAAGTTGCTGTCCTGGTGAATTCCTACCAAGGTCGTTCTTGACTTGAACCCTGGAACTCTTCCTAAGCCCTTAGCACTAACTTTAATGCAGAAACAGGCAACTCACTGAAATCCCGCTCATCAGAGAGAGGAAATCTCCTTACTGCGACAGGAAGGAAGAGCCCTGAGAATCAGTGTATGAATCTCATATGTCTGACACTCGGCGTGCTGGACAGAGACCTTTATGATTCCCCCGTACAGTCCCTCCAGACTGTCTGGTTGGCTGCACTCCCAGACAATTCCCTCAGCTCCATGAGCAGCGGGAAGAGCATAAAATACACTGTGGAGAACCTCTGCCTGAGAGCCTCCCCTGGGAGTGAAGAAATGATTTGCGGATCCCAGGGGCTCAGAATGCCAGGGCAAACTGAGTCTTTCAGAACAATTTCAGTCTAGCAGTTGATGGTGGCTTTGCTTTTCTGTGTGTAATAGTACTGCCATCTGCACAATGTTGTGGGGATGCTGCCCACCCAGATACAGGGACCAAAAACCATTTATCAATTTATCGTAGCAGCGTGCTGCTGCATCCCGACCATCCAAAAAGTTTACTGCCACCCTGTGGAGGCCAAATGATCTTGATCCTGATTTAATGCAGGCCTGAAGGGCGTGGGAAAAAGGCTTTCTTCTGCCAGGGTTCTGGCATCAAAAGGTATTTGCCAGTATCCCTTTGTGAAGGTCTAAAAGTGGAATATATTATCTGGCAAGCTCAAACTGTTCTAATAGTTTGTCTACATAGCATTGAATTTCATCCTGCCATTATGCTGTCCAATTGACTGCTTGGTTTAGCTCCCTCCATCAATGACTTTTCTGGACTTGACTAAATAACCTAAATAATCTGGTGGCCATTTGCAAATGTTGTTACCTTCACTGCTCACCCTCTGTTTGCTAGATTGGTGGATAACTCATAAAATATTTACAATAACTAAATTGATATAAAGTGTGTTAGTAACCCCCTTGTCAGCAACCAGATTTTTCCAAAAGGAAGGAGGGAAGTTTCCTTTATATTAGAGTCAGTTTCAGTTTTGGCCGGCGTGGAAAAGATCAAGGAACCAGCCTCTTATCAGAGTAAGCGAGTATTTAAAGAAGGAACTAAATAGGTTGATGTTTATTTTTTCTTTTTGTAAATTAGGCCTTGGGCATTAGGCGGAATTCTTTTGATGTACTAAGTTTGCCCAGGGGAACATCCTCTGTGTTTTTTTGAATCTGTTGTCTGTGGAAAAAAAACCAGCTTGTATGCTATCTCCCAGAGGGATTTTTTTTTCTTTCTTTTTCTTTAAACTAAAAGCCTCTTTTTTAAAAAAAACCGACTGATTTTACCTTGTTATTTAGATCCAAAGGAATTGGATCTGGACTCACCAGGGATTGGGGGGGGAAGTGGGGGGGTAGGGGGAGAAGGAGTAATTCTTCCTTCTGTTAAGATCCAAGAAGTTTTGCTTCTCTCACTTCACAGGCACCTTGAGTATTTCTGAGCCCCGATCAAATGCTTCGACCAACCTCATGGCCAGCATTCAAACTCATACCCCTCTGACTCTTCAACAATCATCCTAATGGGCATCCCTGGCATGGAAGCTGCTCAGTATCTGGATTTCCATCCCTTTCTCTATGTTATACATTATCAGCCTATTGGGAAATTTCACAGTTCTCTGTTGTAGACAAAGGAACAGACCTCTGCACCAAGCCGATGTAACCTGGCTGCTCTGCATGCTGGCACTACACAGACATTGGCATGACTACCTCCGTCGTGCCAAAGGCACGGTTTATATGTTGATTCAATTTGAATGGCATTAGTGTGGGTTGCTGCCTCAACCAGATGTTTCTTTCTTCACGCACTTTCCTGTGATGCACTCAGCCGTCCTTGTGACAATGGCCCTTCGATCGCTACGTTGCCATATGTATGCCTCTGAGGGTAGGTTTACACTTACCTTCCGGGTCGTCACACGGTGGAGTTCGACTTCTCGGATTTTTCGAACTATCGCGTCAGATCTAAGACGCGATAGTTCGAACTCCGGAAGCGCTGCGGTCGGACTCCGGTACTCCACCAACTGCAAACGGCGGAGGACGGAGTCGACGGGGAGCCGCGGAGTTCGACCCCGCTGCCGTCTGGACGGGTGAGTGGGGTCGAACTAGGTTTACTTCGAATTCAAGCTACGCTATTCGCATAGCTGAATTGGGGTACCCTAGTTCGACCGCCCTTCTTAGTGTAAACCGATCCTGAGATACACCACCATTCTCACCAATGCACGAATTGCTAAGTTTAGGACTATTGCGTATGATATGACTTGTTCTCTTTGGTCTGCCCCTGCCCCCGTTTCCTGAGTCAGGCAGCTGTTCTGTGCCAACAACGTTATCCATCATCCGTACTGGTGAGCACATGGCTGTGGCAAAGATGTCCTGTGGGGATATCACAGTCAACAGGACGTATGGCTTGGAGGTAGCATTTTGTGGTCATTGGGTTAGACCTGACCGCTCAATTCGCTGTACCTACGGTCTGATCACCTGGGCCATCCTCAAAATTCTCCTACCAAAAAATCCCACCTGAAAGCCCTCAACACCTGCTCAGCCCACATCTGTGTGATGTTGATGTCTTATGTTTCAAACCTCTTCTCGAACCTAACCCACCGATTCGGTCAGGGCATCGCTCCCCACGTTCACATCATCTTGGCCAACCTCTATTTCTTTGTCCCCCCCATTCTCAACCCTATCATTTATGGGGTCAAAACCCAAGAGCTTTGTGAGAAATTGGGCAAATACACTTGTAGAAGGTATCACTTGGGGCCCTGACTTTAAATCTGTGTGACAAGAGGGGGAAAGGAAATCTCCTCATCAATCAAGGGTGTTCTGTGCCAGTTTTGTGGAGCTCAGCATTGTGGAGGTTCACAGTCTGAGAAATTCACCATACCTAACGTCTTATCACTCCATGACCAAGCACTGCTCTCTCTGTTCCTGAATTTCCTCTCTCCGACTATAGCCTGACCTCTTTCAGCATCACACATCAGCCCCCACTCCCACACACACTGTCCATTGGCCTTTCCAGGACTTCAACACAACTAGAAGATACTGCAGCTTTCTGATGCAAGGTGGCTTTCCATTAGTCCCTTTGTGAATAGGGTTCTGGCTCAGTTCAGAATAATGGAAGCCAAAAGAGCTTCAGAGAGCCAAAGACAAAGAAAGATGCTACAATGCTGAACTTCTTTAACATATGTGCAGTAATCCAGTAAACAAAATGTACCCATTTTTTCTACTTCCAATCATTCAGGAATCCTGGAGGATAAACCAAAAGTGTCAGTTGGAGGGTGCTAATACAGGAAAGCTGCTGCAGCATTCTACTAAAGTTTGTAGGCGAGAGTTGTGAAACAGTGTGTTTTTGAAAACATGACTGTGTTACCCTGGATTTGAGGTGTATGTACTTCAGAATGTGTTCAACCCAAATGATTTCACTGGTCACTGCTGATATGTACGACCAACAGCAGAAGCATTACTGCCGAAAAGACCGTTAGGATGAAATGTTGCCTTTTAGAGACTAACAATAACAAACTAATTCAACCCAAAATATGGACATTGACTACCATCATTGAATGGAATTATACATAAATAATATGTAATGTTACTGGGTTTATTTTGTTTTATTTTGTTTTACACTACATATGTTTTGGGCTACTCTTTGGCTATTTTAAAATCCATCATTCACTCTTTTTTGTTTGAAACACCTCCCAACCTCAATCAGGATTCAAGTACCAGTAGTGGGGTTTTAATATTGAATTTGATTGTCATCTCTTAGCTTTGTTTCTGATGTAGACAAACTCCTGCTGGGGCTTGAAGCATTTTTTGAAAATATCAAATCTGTTCTAGATATCTGATGAAATATTTTAAGAAATAGATTGGGCTACTTTGGAGTTATCTTCTAAGTGAATTTGGGCCATTAATGCAGCAGAAATCTGGCAAACCACCTGAAGGTGAGCTGGAGGCAGAGCAGCGTCAGCCAGAACCACAGCATTTAACAACATTTTTGCATAGGAGAATGATTTCTGTGAATGCCTTCATTGTGTCTCAATACCAAAATCTGAGAGCAAGCTGTGATTCATACAGGTTGTTGATAAATTGTGTAGTCAATTCCTTGAACAAGCTTTCATCTGATATGAACTTTGTTCAAGAGGCCAAATAAAATGGGTTACCTGGGGGGGGGGTGGAATCTCCATCCTTAGAAGTTTCTTAAGGCCTGACTTGACAAAGCCTTGCTAAGATGATGTAGTTGGGGTTGGACTAGATGACCTCCTGAGGTCTCTTCCAACCCTAGTCTTCTATGAATCTATGAATAACCAATGTCAGGTTTACTGCCCATAATAAATAGTACAGGAAAAAGGTTTTATATGATAAAAGGCTCTGGGAAGCCGTCTCGTGCAGTGATGTTACATACATATTATGCAGAAAGTTGCCCCACAAAGTTAAACATTTCAGCTTTTATGATTTATATGAAAATTTCACACCTCATATATCTCTTTACATGTCACTAAAATCCAACCCAACAGTTTCTCCTAGTTCCGGAACTATTGTGGGGAACTTTCCTGGCTTCTGCACTACCCCATGGGAATTGGCTAGCACAAGGGTCTGAGTCCCCACTCTCACTCCCTTTACCCAGAGGCCTGCCTGACCTCAAGGACTCCCCTTCCACTCTCCTGTGTGGCAGTCCTTGTAATGGCGACCCAGAAGGGCCTAGGATTCCTGGGACGCTGAACCCCCAGTCTCATCATGTTCACTTAGGACAGGACCTTGGGTGTCCCCACCCCAGGTGGCTCTCTTCATGGAATCATAGAAGATTAGGGTTGGAAGAGACCTCAGAAAATCATCTAGTCCAACCCTCTGCTCAAAGCATGACCAATTCCAATTAAATGATCCCAGCCAGGGCTTTGTCAAACTGGGCCTTAAAAATCTCTAAGGATGGAGATGAAAGTGCCCTTATGCATATGAAAGTACCCTTCTGCATGCGAAAGTTTCACAGCCATTGGAAATCATCCCAGACCTGCAACACTATGCAGTCCCACAAGTCTGTGCTTGTTTCCTGGGCCCAGAATCGGCGTTCCATGGCATGAACCTGTCCCATTACCACCATGATGTCCAAATTGCCAGGGCCTGTGCTCTGAGAGAATTCTGTGTCCATGCAGGGCCGGTGCAACCATTTAGGCGACTAGGATTTGGGGGGTGCCATTTTCTTTGGCGCCGCAAGCCTGGGAGGCGGGAGAAGTGAAGCAGCGACGGTGTGCTCCGGGTGCTCGTGTGTGGAGCAGGAGTGACCTGGGGTGGGGAGGGAGTGCCTCAGGGCGGAGGGTGGGGGGTGAGGAGCTGCTGCAAGGGGATGCCCCAGAGTGGAGTAGGGGGAGCTGCCAAGCCTCTGGCCCAGCTCTAAACCTTCTGGCTCAGTGCTGCTTCTCTGGCTCCAGCCCAACTCTGCCTTTCGGCCGGCTTCTCTGGCCCTTGTGTTTCTGGCTGTTGCTGCTCTTCCTCTAGCTCAGCTTGAGGTAGTTTGCCAAATTTCTACTGCATGAATAGCCTCAAATCACTAAAAAAAATTAAGCTCAAATTGCTCAGTATATTTATTGAAACAAAGTTATTGGGTTTTTTTTATTAACATATTGGTCTATACATCAACTAACAAATGAACATTTTTTTAGCTATCTAGTACAGATGTGATTTTAAAAAAAGAGCTAAAAACCCAAGCAGGAGTTTGTCCACTTTAACAACAAAGCTATGAGATGATGATCAAATTTAAAATCAACCCCCCAATACCGGTACTTGTATCCCGATTGAGGATTGGCAGCTGTTTCAAATGAAAAACAGCAAACGACAGAGTTAAAAATAGCCCAAAAGCAGCCCAAAATATATGGAGTGTAAAATCAACAATATCATTATTATATTATTTCTTTCTAATTGCATTCAATGACTGCAGTCAGTGTCTATATTTTGAGTTGAATTAGTTTGTTACTGTTATACTCTAAAAGGCAACATTTCATCCTCACTGTCTTCGTTGTAAGTAGAATGCTTCTGCAGCTGGTCATACATAACACCAGTGACCAGTGCAATCATTTCTTTCACTGGGGCAAAATGTTCACAAAAATTTTGTGTCATTGCATATACGCCTAACATGAAGAATGTTTTCTAAATGCTCCTCCTGCATCTTCTCTCACAAAAGTTTTTATCAAGTTCATCTGGGAAAACAATCTTTCAACTGCAGCATTGCTAAAAGGTAGTGACAGCAACAACAGAGAAAAGCCATGTTCACTGAAGTCTTTGTCACCAGCAACATTCGTGTATTTGAGACCTTCATCCCAAAACTGCTCCAAATGGTTGTTCTGAATATGAGGCCAGTGATCCACTGGCAAAACTCTCCACTTCTGCTCCAACTGTCCAAGGTCTCAAGAAAAAATGGCAAAAATGAGATATTAGCCAATAAAGGTTGTGCAGGGCAGAGCACAGTGAATCATAGAATCATAGAATCTCAGGGTTGGAAGGGACCTCAGGAGGTCATCTAGTCCAACCCCCTGCTCAAAGCAGGACCAAACCCAATTAAATCATCCCAGCCAGGGCTTTGTCAAGCCTGACCTTAAAGACCTCTAAGGAAGGAGATTCCACCACCTCCCTAGGTAACCCATTCCACTTCCTCACCACCCTACTAGTGAAAAAGTTTTTCCTAATGTCCAACCTAAACCTCCCCCTCTGCAACTTGAGACCATTACTCCTTGTTCTGTCATCTTCTACCACTGAGAACAGTCTAGATCCATCCTTCTTGGAACCCCCTTTCAGATAGTTGAAAGCAGCTATCAAATCCCCCCTCATTCTTCTCTTCCGCAGGCTAAACAATCCCAGTTCCCTCAGCCTCTCCTCCTAAGTCATGTGCTCCAGCCCCCTAATCATTTTTGTTAACCTCCGCTGGACTCTCTCCAATTTATCCACATCCTTCTTGTAGTGTGGGGCCCAAAACTGGACACAGTACTCCAAATGAGGCCTCACCAGTGCTGAGTAGAGGGGAATGATCACATCCCTCGATCTGCTGGAAATGCCCCTACTTATAAAACTTAAAATGCCATTAGCCTTCTTGGCAACAAGGGCCCACTGCTGACTCATATTCAGCTTTTTCGTCCTCCATAAACCCTAGGTCCTTTTCTGCAGAACTGCCCCTGCCCAGCCATTCGGGCCTAGTCTGTTTAGCAGTGCATGGGATTCTGCGTGCCGTCCTAAGTGCAGGACTCCTTGCACTTGTCCTTGTTGAACCTTCATCATAATTTCTTTTGGCCCAATCCTCTAATTTTGTCTAGGTCCTTCTGTATCCTAATCCCTACCCTCCAGCGTTGATCAACCCACTCCTCCCAGTATAGTGTCATCTGCAAACTTGCTGAGGGTGCAGTCCACACCATCTCTCCAGATCGTTAATGAAGATATTGAACAAAACCGGCCCTAGCACCGACACTTGGGGCACTCCACTTGATACCGGCTCCCAACTAGACATGGAACCATTGATCACTACACGTTGAGCCCGTCATCTAGCCAGTTTTCTATCCACTTTTACGTCCATTTCATCACTGCCCATACTTCTTTAACTTGTTGGCAAGAATACTGTGGGGAGACTGTATCAAAAGCTTTGCTAAAGGCCTGAAATAGCACATCCACTGCTTTCCCCTCATCCACAGAGCCGGTATATCTCGTCAATAGAAGGCAACTAGGTTAGTCAGGCATGACTTGCCCTTGGTGAATCCATGCTGACTGTTCCTGAAGGACCTAGTTCTTTGCACATGTGATTCAATCACCAGCATGGGTTGGTGTCAATCTCTCTTTCAGAAAATAAAACATGAAATCTCAGCACCAACTTCTGACATCTTTCACACCAGGAAGGGTTGGTGTGTTATTTTGAATGATCCAGCTGAACAGCAATGTGAAAATCGACTGCTCAAGCAATAAGTAATATAGACTCCAGTGGGACGTCGGAGTTTAACACAGCAATCCGTTTTCTAAAAAACACAGGGTTTCGCAAGTCTCACCAACAAGCTCTAGTAGAATGTGCTCCAATCTCTGCAGCCATCTTTCTGTAATTCCACCACTTTCCATCTGATACTTTCCTGAAGGATTGGACTTACTCTAGAAAGAATAAGTCAGATAAATTTTGTTCACCAGGATCACTGTACATATGCTAAAGAAGTTCAGCATTGTAGTTGCTTTCTTTGTCTTTGGTCTTATCTGAAAGCATAGTCTCTGTTTGTCAAACTGATCAAGAATGCTGTTCACACAGGGTCTCAAGGAAAGCCTCCTTGCATCATAGAGCTGCAGCATATTCTGGTGGTCTGGAAGTCATGTCAAGAGAGAGTGTCAGGGTGTATGGAGTGCGGGGCTGATGGGTGATGCTGAAAGTGATCAGGTGATGTACAGAGAGAGGAAACTCAGCAATGGAGAGAGCAGTGCTTGGTCATGAAGTGATAAGATGTTAAGTGTGAGGAACTTCTCAGACTGTGAACTTCCACAATGCTGAGCTCAGCCAAACAGGGACAAAGCACCCTTGATTAATGAGGAGATCTCCTTTCCCCGCCTTGTCACACAAGGATAAAGTCCATGGCCACAGGTAATCTCATTTTTCATTTTTATTTGGCCTATTTGTCTCTATGCTCTTTGGTTTTTACCCCTTAAATGATATGTTTGATCAGGGGAGGGATGATGAAATAGAGGTTGGCCAAGATGATGTGAATGTGCGGAGCGATGCCCTGACCAAACCGTTGTGTCAGAGAGGAGAAAAGGGGCGGGAGTATAAGATGTCAGTATCACACAGATGTGGGCAGTGCAAGTGTTGAGGGCTTTCTGGTGGGCTTTCTTGGAGGAGATTCTGAGGACGGCCCTGATGATCAGACCGTAGGACAAGGCAATGAGCATCTGGTCAAACCCAATGACTACAAATGCTATTATCAAGCCATACGTCCTGTTGGCCGTGATGTCCCCACATGACATCTTTGCCACCAGCCACGTGCTCACAGTGCGTGTTGGGGATAATGAGGTTGGCACAGAATGGCAGCCTCCTCAGGAGCAGGGTCTCGGGCAGAATTAAGAGAACAGCTCTTATGAAACCCACTAGCCCTAGCTTAGCTATTCCGTGCATTGGTGAGGTTATGGTGGTGTATACTTCACGAGGGAGTTCCATATGGCTATCGTAGCGATCAAAAAAAAAGGGGACATTGTCACTAAGGACCGGCTTAGTGTGCCATCAACAGAAGCTGGCATGAAGGAAGTACATCTGGGTCGACGGCAGCCAGCCCACCTGTAATGTCTTTTCATAATTGAACCAAAATAATACACAGTGCCCCTTCGGCACGACGAAGGTAGCACGTGACTGATGTTATGTAAGCGACCAGCATGCAGATCAGCAGGGTTTTCATCGGCCTTGTGGAGGCTCTGTTCTTTCCCTACAACATAGAGAACAGTGGACATTTCTCACCAACAGGCTCGAATATAAGCTAGAACATAGGAGAAAGGGATGGAAATCCAGACACGGGCAGCTTACCAGGCCAAGGGATTATGCCCATTAGGATGAATGTTGAAGAGTCAGAGGTTGGGGTGAGGTTGAAAGATTGACCTTGAGGTAGTCGAAGAGGTTTTTCGATCCGGTGTCAGAAACTGCTCAAGATTGCCTGTTCGAGGGAGTGATGTACGGCAATGGCGATCTACTACCCACTTTATAACAAATTAGTGCAGTAAATATTTGATGGCTATTAATAATGTAGCAAGGGGGGTCGTTGTGAGCAGTGAGGTGGCAACATTTACAGATTGCAGCAGATTGTTTACATCTTTAGTCAAGTCCAGAGAAGACTCCAAGAGGGAACTAACCAAGCCAGTTGTGAATGGGCCAGCATGATGCAGATGTGCTTTTAAAGTCCATTACTGCTAACGTGTTTTGCCCATTGGAGGGAAAAACTTGAAGTCTCTTTAAACTCCCTTATAAAGTTCTACATTTTAACATTAGAAACTCAGAACAGGGACCTGCGGTGTCATGGTATGATCCTGCGCACAGTGCAAGCATTGACAGGAACTAAGCACAACATTGAACATTTCCAGAGAGGAGTGGGAGATGGAATAATATGGAAAATACAGTGCCAAGAAAATCCACTTAGTCAATGTTGCATTATCCTCTCGACTCAGCTATATGGTAATACTGGCATGGTTCTCCTTATAGGATACTGCAGAACTAGAGGGGTTCAGGGAAGGGCTTTATGATCATGATCAAGGGCTCTAGTGAAACTTCTACTTACCGAGAAAGGTTAAAAACAATGGTAATTGTTACCTTACAAAGGAAGAGGAATAAGAGAGAACATGAGAATAATCTATAAAATATCTGACCTAGTACTGAGTAGATGGAGAATGGGTTCTCACTGTCTCATTGATACAAGTTCAAGAGCATATTCAATTAAACTGAAATGTGGCAAGAATAATAAAAACATTTAAAAACAAGAATGCTATCTTCGTTAAATGCCTAATTAGACTGAAGGAACTTGCTGCCACGAGGAGTTATTTGAGGCCTATTGGCACTAAGCTTGGACATTTAACATGGGTAGTGAGACTAACAGTGTACAATAATTTAAGCTAAATAAATATTTTGGAAAATGCTATTCACATCCTGTGTTTCAGGGCAGAAGCCAGACTCTAGCTGTTAGGCATTAGGGTGATGCCCTCAGGATGGTAAGGTCACTCCCCTATCCCCCTACAACCTACTGTGGGGTTTCTTACACCTCCTACTACTGCAGCACCTGGGGCTGTCACTTTCAAAGAGGAGGACCCTGGACTTAATGGACAATAGATCTGATCCACCTAAGGCCATTGCCTGTGTTAGTAAGGAGCCCAGTTCCCCCCTATGGATACAGACATAATCACGCTGGGTGATGACTTTGTGCTCAACAGAATGGGCACTAGGGGCACAAGGAGCTTGGAATTTAGGGCTACAGGCCTGCACCTCTCTTACTTTACTTGTTTCTTTTGTTGTGAGACACCTTCTTGCAGGCACTGAGCTTTGCATGAGATATAAGTTACAAGCAGGGCACGGGGACTCTGGCTTTTTTGCCGCCCCAAGCAAAAAAAAAAAAGGGGGGGGGGTGCAGGGGACATACGGAGCGGGCAAAGCAGGGGAAAAACCAAAACCAAAACCACAGCGGGGCCAGTTCGGGCAATAATGCAGGGTGGCGGGAGGGACTAAAAAACAGCGTGGCTGGAATGGCAGAGGGGGAGGAGGGGAAACTGGAGCACAGCCAGAGCAGCATAGCGGAGGGGGGAAAGAAAACAACAACATAAAACCCACGGTGGGGCTAGATCGGTAAAGGCGGGGAGGGGAACAGGGCGGCTGGCGCGGCAAAGCTGGTGGAAGAAAATAAAGAAAACACGGCACAGCCAGAGCGGCGAAGCTGGGTTGGTGGGAACAAAAAGGTGTCGCAGCTTGGAATGGCAAAGCATGGGAAGAAAAAATAAACCTGCCGCACAGCCTCGGAGCGCGTGAAGCAGGGTGGGGGAAAACAAAAAAACCCGCACGGCTGAGCAGTGGCAAAGCAGGTGAAAAAAAATCAACCTGCGGCGCGGCTGGAGCGGCAAAGCGGAGGTGGGGGAACGGTCAGCGGCCGGCAAAGCAAGGGGAGAACAAAAAACAAAAAAGCCACAGGTCTGGCCGGAGCCAGGGGGATCCCTTGTCGTGTGCGACAGACCTTGTGCGCGGACCGGTCTTATGGGGGGAAGGGTGACGGGAGCGTGAGAGACGGGGGGGGGCAGCCAGGGCTTCAGTGGGGGTGCTGCACTCCACCTCCGCGCAGCCTGCCGGGGAGGCGGGGGGCTGCCGAGCTGCTCTCGGTTCGGCGGGGAGGGAAAGACACGGGCTGCCCTGCCAAATGTGCTGCAGGGGGCTCCCCTCCTCCGCCCCCTACAGGGCAGCCAGAGCAGCTCAGGAAACAACAACAACAAAAAAGCGTCAGTGCCGCCCTAGGATTGGGCCGAATGCCGCCCCGTAGAATCTGCCGCCCCAAGCACCAGCTTGCTCAGCTGGTGCCTGGAGCCGGCCCTGGTTACAGGTATTAACTGACATGTGTAAGTAGGGACACATGTCAGCAACTTCAGCTGCTAGCCCCTTCTCATACCTGAATATTGATGAAGTTGCAGCTGACATAAAAAATGTGGGATGATAAATAATGACGAGGACAGGTCTCTGATTCAGAGCAATTTCAGCCTCACTGTAACTCTTCCTAAGCCCTTAGCACTAACTTTATTGCAGAAACAGCAACTCACTGAAATCCCGCTCATCAGAGAGAGGAAATCTCCTTACTGCGACAGGAAGGAAGAGCCCCTGAGAATCAGTGTATGAATCTCACATGTCTGACACTCGGCGTGCTGGGCAGAGACCTTTATGATTCCCCCGTACAGTCCCTCCAGACTGTCTGGTTGGCTGCACTCCCAGACAATTCCCTCAGCTCCATGAGCAGCGGGAAAAGCAGAAAATAGACTGTGGTGAACCTCTGCCTGAGGAGCCTCCCCTGGGAGGTGAATGAAATGATTTGCGGATTCCGGGGGCTCAGATTGCCAGGGCAAACTGAGTCTTCCAGACAAAATTCAGTCTAGAAGTTCATTGGTGGTTTTCTTTTCTGTGTGTAATGTACTGCTATCTGCACAATGTGTGGGATGCTGCCACAAGATACAGGACCAAAAACCATTTTCAATTTATTGTAGCAGCGTGCTGCTGCATCCCGACCATCCAAAAAGTCACTGCCGCCCTGTGGAGGCCAAATGACTTGATCCTGAATTAATGCAAGCTGAAGGGCGTGGAAAAGGCTTTCTTCTCCCAGGGTTCTGACCATCAAAGGTATTTGCCTGTATCCCTTTGTGAGGTCTAAAGTGGATATATATCTGGCAGCTCAAACTGTTCTAATAGTTTGTCTACAGAGCATCGAATTTCATCTGCCATTGTGCTGTCCATTGACCTGGCTTGCTTAGCTCCCTCTCAGGACTTTTCTGGACTTGACTATAACCTAAATAATCTGGTGCCATTTGCAAATGTTGTTACCTCACTGCTCACCCCTGTTCTAGATGCGTGATAACTATAATAATATTTACTATACTATTGATATAAAGTGTGTAACCCCCTTGTCATAACCAGATGTTTCAAAAGGAAGGAGGGAAGTTTCCTTTATTTAGAGTCAGTTTCAGTTTTGGCCGGAGTGGAAAAGATCAAGGAACCAGCCTCTTATCAGAGTATCGAGGATTAAGGAAGGAAATAAATAGGTTTATGTTTAGTTTTCTTTTTGTAACTTGGCTTGGCATTAGGGGAATTCTTTTGTGTACTAAGTTTGCCCAGGGGAACATCCTCTGTGTTTTGAATCTGTTGTCTGTGAGATCAGCTTGTATGCTATCTCCCAGAGGGATTTTTTTTTCTTTTTTACCTTTCTTTCCTTTAATTAAAAGCCTTCTTTTTTAAAAAACCTGACTGATTTTACCTTGTTTTTAGATCCAAGGGAATTGGATCTGGACTCACCAGGGATTGGGGGGGAAAGGGTGGGGGGAGAAGGAGTAATTCTTTCTTGTGTTAAGATCCAAGAAGTTTGCTTCTCTCCCTTCACAGGCACCTTGAGCATTTCTGAGCCCGATCAAGGCTTCGACCACCTCCTGGCAGCTTGTCAAAACTCACCCCCTCTGACTCTTCAACATTCATCCTAATGGGCATCCCTGGCAAGGAAGCTGCTCATTTCTGGATTTCCATCCCTCTCTCTATGTTCTACATTATCAGTCTGTTGGGAAATTTCACAGTTCTCTGTTGTATACAAAGAGCAGACCCTGCACAAGCCGATGTACCTGCTGCTCTGCATGCTGGCACTCACAGACGTTGGCATGTCTACCTCCGTCATGCCAAAGGCACTGTTTATATGTTGGTTCAATTTGAATGGCATTACTGTGGGTGGCTGCCTCACCCAGATGTTCTTCCTTCATGCACTTTCTGTGATGCACACAGCAGTCCTTGTGACAATGGCCTCATCGATCGCTACGTTGCCATATGTAGCCCTCTGAGATACTCCACCATCCTCGCCAATGCACGCATAGCTAAGCTAGGGCTAGTGGGTATGATAAGAGCTGTTCTCTTTGTTCTACCCCTGCCCCTGCTCCTGAGCAGGCAGCCGTTCTGTGCCAACCGCATTATCCCCCACATGCACTGTGAGCACATGGCTGTGGCGAAGATGTCGTGTGGGGACATCACATTTAACAGGATGTACGGCTCTGTGGTAGCATTTGCGGTCATTGGGTTAGACCCTGACGCTCATTGCTCTGTCCTACGGTCTGATCATCTGGGCCATCCTCAGAATCTCCTCCAAAAAATCCCACCTGTAAGCCCTCAACACCTGCTCAGCCCACATCTGTGTGATGTTGATGTCTTATATTTTGTGGAAGCAGGGAAAGAATTAACAAGTATTTGCATGGGGATTTTAATGCATGTCAGTCAGTTAGCAAGAGTTAGGCCAGCTGTGACCCTAATGACGTGAGACTTGTAGAAGCAAAAGATAGTGTGAGGCGAGAGGACAAAAGAACTGTGTAAAAAGTTATTACGACCTTGTACTGATAACCAAATATGCAGGCTTGCGTTTTCTAGGAGTGAGACAAATAAGATAGCAGGATGGCTTATGTATAAGCAAAATGTAGTTGTTGCTCATTATTGTCTGTATTATTGCTAGTAATTGTCTGTAACAAAGGTTTATATAAAGGCTTGCTGTAATTGTTTACCAGTTGAGAGACCTGTCCGGGACTGGGGCGACCCTGTGTCCTAGGGCACTCCCTCCCTCTATTGTAATTACTAGAGAAAGAATAAAGTATTTGATTTGCTGCACCCAAAGAAAAATGCAAGAACTGAGTTTTTTCTCCGACAATTTGGGGGCTTGTCCGGGATGGCAACACCCACGGACCCACAGACGGCTACTACGGATCATTCCCCTTTGAACCTCATGGCGCCACAATAGAGGTAAGAGACCTTTTGAAATCTCTATTGGGGTGTCGGTGGAGGACTGGACGACTGAGCTCGTTTTGCTATCTTCATCTCATATTACTTTGGCTCGTTGCCCTGTTCTTAATCCAGCCTCTTTGTTGCCTGGGCCAGAAGACGGAGAACCACATGATTGTGTGTTTGTTGTAACATCTGTCCTTTCTCGTCCTAGAGATGACTTACTGGATGTGCCTTTTTCAAAATCCTGATCTCCTTTATTTTGTGGATGGCTCGTGCTTGCGAGATTCTAAGGGTAAATTGGTTGCTGGTTATGCTGTATGTACTGCTTGTGCTGTTGTTGAAAGTGCTTTCCTGTCTTCAGTGTTTTCCTCTCAAGTAGCTGAACTTGTGGCTTTGACTCGAGCTTGCATTCTAGCTAAAGATCAAACAGTTACTATCTATACAGATTCTCATTATGCTTTTGGAGTAGTACATGATTTTGGGTTGCTTTGGAAATATAGAGGTTTCCTTACATCCACTGGTTCTCCTATTAAGAATGGTTTTTATGTATCTGCTCTTTTGGATGCTCTTTTGTTGCCCTAAAGCTATTGCTATTGTTAAATGTACTGCTCACCAGACCCCTCATGATGAAGTTACCCGTGGAAATGCTTTGGCAGACTCTGCAGCCAAAGCAGCGGCCCTTTCCGTACCTCAGGCTGAAAATACTTGTGTCCTGATAGAGCAGCCTTCACTAGCCTCCCTTGAGGATCTGGCTAAGATCCAGGAGACAGCATCAAGAACCGAGAAACACTCTTGGGAGTGCTGCTGGATGCATTTTACATACTGATCATCTTTGGCGTGCCCCGGATGGTTGCCTGGTGGCACCGAAGATGTTACTGCCCTATCTTGCTCGCATATACCAAGGAATGGCACACGTGAGCAAAGGGGGGATGGTTTGCAGCAGTTTTAACCGAGATTGGTGTGCACCCAGTTTCCCTTCTGTAGCACATTCCTACTGTCAACACTCTGTGATTTGTCAACAGCACAACATTGGTAAAGCTGTTTAAAGCTAAGCGGGCAGCCCACCCTCCCCCTTGGGGACCTTTTGTAAATATTCAGATCGATTTTATTCAAATGTCTAAATGTTGTGGTTATGAATATGTATTAGTTTTAGTTGATGTATTTACCAATTGGGTTGAAGCTTTTCCTTGCAGGAAAGCAGATGCCAGGACTGTTGTGAAACTTCTGCTTTTAAAGATTTTGTACCACGTTTTGGCATTCCTGTGAGTATCAACAGTGATCGTGGAACTCAATTTTACTGGACAGATTGTAAAGGAGTTATGTGCAGCTTTGCAGATCCAACACAACCTTCACTGCCCTCACCACCCACAGTCTGCTGGGACAGTGGAACGCCAGAACGGGATTTTAAAAATATAAACTGGCCAAAAGATTTGTTGCTGGAGACAAACTTTAAAGTGGCCAGATGCCCTTCCTTTGGCACTGATGAGTATGAGAGCCATTCCCAATCGAAAGACTGGACTCAGCCCTTCATGAGATTATTGACAGGACGCCCAATGCGACTACCAACTTCACCCCCACTAACCCTAGCTCAGATGGACATTCATTTGATGGATGACATAATGCTTAAGTATTGTCAGGCACTAATGAAATGTGCTAAGTCTTTTTATACACAGGTGAAGGAAGCATTACCGAAAAAACCTTGCCACTCATTGGAACCAGGAGGACTGGGTCTACATAAAGATCCATCAACGAAAGACTGCCTTGGCTCCACGCTGGAAAGGCCCTTTCCAAGTCCCTGTTAACCACCAACACTGCTGTGAAGTGTCAAGGGACTACCTGCCTGGAACCCATGCATCTCACTGCAAAAAGACCCCTCAACCTCGGGAGGACACTCCTACTGATGATCAGCGTACTCCTTCTTCTAGCCCTACTGTACCTTCTGGACAGCGGAAAAAGAGGACAAGGTGAAGTACTAGCGACCTCTCTCTTGTCCACTGACAGACCTACTGTGCCTTTGGATTTTTCTAAAGGAATTCCAACATTAAAGGGTGACGTACTGGTGACCTCTCCCCTTTATCATGCTAAACCACAATTGTTTTCAGAGATGAAAAGAAGAAACATTTGTTCTGCAGAAACCTCCAGAAGTCCAGGGATTCCTGACTAAAAGAGACATTAAGAACTGGCCCTGGTGGAAGAAACGAAGTATCGTTAATTGGCAAGGAGGGAACTGTGGGGGAACGTGCTTGGGAATGTGGGGTTGAATGGTGGCTTGGATTTCTTCCAGGGGCAGGGCTCTGTGCTTATGGACAAGTACCCTGGGGATGTACTGCCCTCCCTAAATTGGCTTTCAGATGATGAATACCGAAAAGCGCCTTGCTACCACAAAGGTTACCCCCACTAGCCCCTCAACCCTGGCCATCACCTCTGTAATTTATCCAGATACAAACAAAATTGTATATTCTAATGAAATTCATTGGCCAAGACCTTCCCATCTTAGTGATTTATTAGAATATTGCTAAGAAAGACTATTTTTAAAAGTTCAAAAGAATTCATATGAGCGAACAATTGAGTGGAAAACAAATGGATCAGTGAAAATAGAAATCCATAATATTACTGCAAATAAGCCCCAAAAAAGTTATGAATGAAATTGATGGGTTCCATAGTGATGTAGATATGATGGTTATTCCTGGAATTTGTGCTATGTTACCTAAAAGAGGCCCTTATTGTTATTTGGTTACCCAATTAGTGAATAATCAAATGAATACCCAAAGGGTTTGTTCTGCTACTGGAAATTTTACCTGTATTGAAACCATTCCAGTGACTGATAGTGTAACCTGTAACTTTATTGCAATACACTCCCTCTTATGCTATTAATATTAATGCCTCTCGGAAATATATAAAGGTATACAACCAACAGATGTGGTATAGACCTACACTAAGGAGAGATGTAGCAGAATATCGATGGACTGTAATATTAACACTACACTAGGGACGGTGAAGTTTACATTGCCTTTATCTAGTTTTCAGATCACCTCTACATATCCAAATTGTTCACAAGGGTCTGCCATTAGATTAGCACAACAGAGGGCCTGGGTTATTTCCTCTAGAAAGAAGAGGGACCTGACCGGATCCTTATGGGATGGGGCCAATAGTGCAGCAGCTGTTTGGAATATTTTTAAGAACCAGGAACATGATGAGAAATTGGGCCAACTAGAGAAGGCCACCGGCCTAATTTCTGGGGCACAGCTAACCCAAGTACAAACCGGAGTGGGTGAGTTACATGTCATTTCCACCCTTAGTTCTATGACCCAGAAGTTATTGAGAGAGGATGGTATTGAATATCACTGAGGCTGGGAAGGCATTGCAGTGGGATCTAGCATGTTTGGAAATTCAGGATTTCCTGAATGGACCAGCTGATGGCCCATTCGGAATGATCTTGAGCACCAAGCTTGGCCCACTGCCCTTACAGACACATCAGGAGTACCATCTAATCTGTGGCCATGGAGACATACTTGGAGACTTTCTGGATGGAAGTGTGGACGTTCACAGTGCTCCTTCCAAGCATATGGACCGGTTAAGGGGGTGTGGGCTCCCACATACCGAATCCTACTGGGGTCCATGGGGAGGATGCATATGGGATTGGGTGATTCACCGAGATATCTGGGAAGTGAGACCGCCTGATTCTCCTAATCGATTTTTAGTTAGTGCTCCTGGGATTACAGCAGATATTTGGATGGGGTTAGGAAATCATTGGACATTTTGGCCGTTTAGAACCACCACAGCTTCAGTGTGTACGGAAACTGACGCCAGGGGAGGTTGTCACTGTTTATGACAATATTTTGCTGGGAGGGTGGAGGTTAAGGAACTACCCTGACAGGACACCCACTTTTTCAAGCTAATGATAGCTGTGTGTACGTTAAAGCCACCACATTGCAAGATATACATATTAATCTTACCACTGCTGGAGGCAATCATATCATTTACTGGCCTGCAAGATAGGATGTTGCAAGTAGCTCTTAGATTTCAGGTATCTTTTAATTTGGACTAGAGTAGTGCCTGATCGGTTTCAAAATTTGATTTCATTGTTACCAGAGGTTCAAAGGATCTCTGAATTGCAAGGGCAAATTCACATGCTTCAGAATATATATCAAGCTGAAAAGAATTGCCTTTCATACAGCTTTATAGAGTGTCTACTTTATGTACTAAGTATGATGTATTGTGCTTTCTAACCAAAACTGTACAACAACCCCATTATATTATTCCTATGGGAATCTTATTGTTTGTAGTATTGTTAGTTTATTTTAGGATTATGTTATTGTTGTTGTTGTAAAAAAACGTAATAATAGTAATACCTTTCATGTTCATGCTAATCATGCATTGTCATTACATCCAATGAAAACCCCTAAGGTTGACATATCTGCTGTAGAATCTGAAATCCATGGTTTAATGCAAATAGAGATTTGAAAATATCTGTTGTACTAGAAGTACAAAAGGGTGAGTGTGGAATCAGGGAAAGAATTAACAAGGATTTGATGGGTATTTTAATGCATGTCAGTCAGTTAGCAAGAGTTAGGCCAGCTGTGACCCTAATGACGTGAGACTTGTAGAAGCAAAGATAGTGTGAGGCGAGAGGAAAAGAACTGTGTAAAAAGTTATTACGACCTTGTACTGATAACCAAATATGCAGGCTTGCGTTTTCTAGGAGTGAGACAAATAAGATAGCAGGATGGCTTATGTATAAGCAAAATGTAGTTGTTGCTCATTATTGTCTGTATTATTGCTAGTAATTGTCTGTAACAAAGGTATAAAGGCTTGCTGTAATTGTTTACCAGTTGAGAGACCTGTCTGGGACTGGGGCGACCCTGTGTCCTAGGGCACTCCCTCCCTCTATTGTAATTACCTAGAGAAAGAATAAAGTATTTGATTTTGCTTTGCACCCAAAGAAAAAAGCGAGAACTGAGTTTTTCTCCGACAGTTTCAAAACCTCTTCTCGAACCTAAACCCACCGATTTGGTCAGGGCCATCGCTCCCCACGTTCACATCATCTTGGCCAACCTCTATTTCTTTGTCCCCCCCATGCTCAACCCTATCATTTATGGGGTCAAAACCAAGAGATTTGTGAGAAATTGGGCAAATACACTTGCAGAAGGTGATCACCTGGGGCCCTGACTTTAAATCTGTGTGACAAGAGGGGGAAAGGAGATCTCCTCATCAATCAAGGGTGTTCTGTGCCAGTTTTGTGGAGCTCAGCATTTTGGAGGTTCACAGTCTGAGAAGTTCCTCATACCTAACGTCTTATCACTCCATGACCAAGCACTGCTCCTCTCTGTTCCTGAATTTCCTCTCTCTGACCATAGCCTGACCTCTTTCAGCATCACACATCAGCCCCCACTCCCACACACACTGTCCATCGGCCTTTCCAGGACTTCAACACAACTAGAAGATACTGCAGCTTTTTGATGCAAAGGTGGCTTTCCATTAGTCCCTTTGTGAACAGGGTTCTGGCTCAGTTCAGAATAATGGATAGCCAAAAGAGCTTCAGAGAGACAAAGACAAAGAAAGATACTACAATGCTGAACTTCTTTAACATATGTGCAGTAATCCAGTAAACAAAAATGTACCCATTTTTTATACTTCCAATCATTCAGGAATCCTGGAGAATAAACCAAAAGTGTCAGTTGGAGGGTGCTAATACAGGAAAGCTGCTGCAGGAATTGAGGACATTCTACTAAAGTTTGTAGGCGAGAGTTGTGATAACAGTGTGTTTTTGAGAACATGACTGTGTTACCCTGGATTTGAGGTGTATGTATTTCAGAATGTGTTCAACCCAAATGATTGCACTGGTCACTGCTGATATGTACGACCAACAGCAGAAGCATTCTACTGCCGACAAAGACCATTAGGATGAAATGTTGCCTTTTAGAGACTAACAATAACAAAACTAATTCAACTCAAAATATGGACATGTGACTACCATCATTGAATGGAATTATATATAAACATAATATTGTAATGTTACTGGGTTTATTTTGTTTTGTTTTGTTTTACACTACATATGTTTTGGGCTACTTTTTGGTCTATTTTAAAATCCATTCATTCACTCTTTTTTGTTTGAAACACCTCCCAAACCTCAATAAGGATTGAAGTACCAGTAGTGGGGTTTTAATATTGAATTTGATTGTTGTCTCTTAGCTTTGTTTCTGATGTAGACAAACTCCTGCTGGGGCCTGAAGCATTTTTTGAAAATATCAAATCTGTTCTAGATATCTGACAAAATTATTTTAAGAAATAGATTGGGCTACTTTGGAGTTAGTTTCTAAGTGAATTTGGGCTATTAATGCAGCAGAAATCTGGCAAACCACCTGAAAGTTGAGCTGGAGGCAGAGCAGCGTCAGCCAGAACCACAGCATTTCAACAGCATTTTTGCATGGGAGACTGATTCTGTGGATGCTTTCAATGTGCCTCAATACCAAAATCTGAGAGCAAGCTGTGATTCGTACAGGTTGTTGATAAATTGTGTAGTCAATTCCTTGAACAAGCTTTCATCTGATGATGAACTTTGTTCAAGAGGCCAAATAAAATGGATTACCTAGGGAGGTGGTGGAATCTCCATCCTTCGAAGGATGGCAAGCTGTTTCAAATGAAAAAACAGCAAATGACAGTATTAAAAAAATAGACCAAAAGAAGCCCAAAATATATGGAGTGAAAAATCAAAACTATCATAATTATATTATTTCTTTCTAATTGCATTCAATGACTGCAGTCAGTGTCTATATTTTGAGTTGAATTAGTTTGTTTACTGTTTATACTCTAAAAGGCAACATTTCATCCTCACTGTCTTCGTCGGAAGTAGAATGCTTCTGCAGCTGGTCATACATAAGACCAGTGACCAGTGCAATCATTTCTTTCTTTGGGGAAAAATGTTCACAAAAAATTTGTGTCATTGCATATATGCCTAACATGAAGAATGTTTTCCCAGATGAACTTGATAAAAACTTTGTGAGAGAAGAATGCAGGAGGAGCGTTTAGAAAACAATCTTTCAACTGCAGCATTGCTAAAAGGTAGTGACAGCAACAACAGAGCAAAAAAAGCCATGTTCACTGAAGTCTTTGTCACCAGCAGCATTCGTGTATTTGAGACCTTCATCCCAAAATTGCTCCAAATGGTTGTTCTGAATATGAGGCCAGTGATCCACTGGCAAAACTCTCCATTTCTGCTCCAACTGTGCAAGGTCTCAAGAAAAAGAATGGCAAAAATGAGATATTAGCCAATAAAGGTTGTGCTGGGCAGAGCACAGCAGAAGGACCTAGTTCTGCAAGTGATTCAATCACCAGCATGGTTGGTGGCAATCTCTTTTTTCAGAAAATCCAACATGACATCTCAGCACCAACTTTTGACATCTTTCACACCAGGAAGGGTTGATGTGTAATTTGAAAGATCCAGCTGAGAAGCAATGTTAAAATCGATGGCTCAAGCAAGAAGTAATTAGACTCCAGTGTGACGTCGGAGTTTAACACAGCAATTCGTTTCTAAAAAACACAGGGTTTCGCAAGTCTCACCAACAAGCTCTAGTAGAATGTCTCGATCTCTGCAGCCATTTTTCCTGTATTCTAACACTTTACCAATCTGAAACTTTCCTGAAGGATTGGACTTAAAGGAAAAGTCAGATACTAATTTTTGTTCACCAGATTCACTGTTACATTATGCTAAAGAAGTTCCAGCAATAAAGTTGACTTTCTTTGTCTTGTGGTTATTCTGAAAGCATAGTCTGTTTGTCAAACTGATCAAGAATGCTGTTCCCACAACAGGATCTCAAGGAAAGCCCTTCCTTGCATCATAGAGACTGCAGCATCTTATGTGTGGTCTGTGAAGTCATTGGCAAGAAAGAGTGTCAGGGTGTATGGAAGGGCGGGGCTGATGGGTGATGCTGAAAGGAAGTGATCAGGTTGATGGACAGAGAGACGGGAACTCAAGAGTCAATGGGCGAGAGCAGTGCTTGGTCCAATGAAGTGATTAAGATGTTAAGTGGTGAGGAAACTATCTCAGACTGTGAACTTCCCACCAATGCTGAGCTCAGCCAAACGGGGACAAAGCAACCCTTGATTAATGAGGAGGATCTCCTTGTTCCCCGTCTTGTCACAAACAAGGTTTAAAATCTTGGCCACAGGCAAATCACATTTTGCAAGGTTGTAATTTGCCCACTCTGTCACAAAGCTCTTTGGTTTTTTACCCCATAAATTGTTAGGGTTGAGCAGGGGAGGGATGAGGAGAATAGTGGTTGTGCCAAGATTGATTGTGACATGTGCGGAGTGATGCCCTTGACACAAATCGATGTGTCACAAAGGAGAAAAGTGAGGGAGTATAAGAATGTCAGTATCACACAGATGTGGGCAGTGCAGGTGTTGGAGGGACTTTCTGGTGGGCTATTCTTGGAGTGAGAATTCTGAGGACCGGCCCTGATGATTAAGATCCGTAGGACAAGGCAATTGAGCATCAGGTCAAACCCAATGGGGGGGACTACAATTGCTATGTACCAACAAGCCATAAACATCCTGTTTGGCTGTGATGGTTCCCCAGCATGGACATTCTATTGCCACAGCCAATTGTTGGTCCACAGTGCGTGGTGGGGAATAATGCGGTTGGCACAGAATGGCTGCCTGCTCAGGAGCAGGGGGGCATTGGGCAGAATAAACAGAACAGCTCTTATCAAACCTACAAGCCCAAGCTTAGCTATTCGTGCATTGCAGTGAGGTATTGGTGTCATACTCTCAGAGGGTTACATTATGAGCAAGATAACGATCAAAAAAAGGCCCATTGTCACAATGGACAGCTGAGTGGGCATGAATCAGAAGCTGCATGAAGGAAGAACATCTGGGTGAGGCAGCCACCCAATGAGTAAATGTCTTATCAAATTGAACCAAAATATAACAACAGTGGCCTTTCGGCAGCACGACGGAGGTAGGACGTGCTGATGTCTGGTAAGCGCCAAGCATGTAGCATCCAGCAAGGTACACATCGGCTTGTGCAGGGTCTGCTCTTTGCCTACTAACATAGGAAGAACAGTGACATTTCCCAACAGGCCGATATCGTAGAACATAGAGAAAAGGGATGGAAAATCACAGACATGGGCAGCTTCCAGGCCAGGGATGCCCATTAGGATTAATGTTGGAAGGGTCCAAGAGGGGGTGAGGTTGAAAGATGCCATGGTAGATCTGAGGTAGTCGAAAGGTAGTCGAAGGTAGGTTCGGAAGAGTCTATCGGTGTCAGAACTGCTCAAGATGCCTGTGAGGGAGGAGATGCACGGGCAATGGCGATTACAACACTTTATAACAAATAGTGCAGTAAATATTTGATAGGCTATTAATAATGTAGCAAGGGGGTGTGAGGCCGTGAAGGTGGGCAACATTTACCAGATTTCAGCAGATTATTTACGTCCATCGTCAAGTCCCAGAGAAGACTCCAGAGGGAACTAAACCAAGCCAGCGGTGAATGGGCCAGCATGATGGCAGATTGATGCTTTAAAAGTGCCATAACTGCATACGTGTTTTGCCCAATTGGAGGGAAAAACTTGATAGTCCTCAAACACCTTATAAAGTTCTAATTTAACTTTAGAAACTCAGGAAACAAGGACCTGGGTGTCGTGGTTACAGAGCTCCTGTGAATATCCTGCGCACAGTGCACGCAATTGACAGGAACTAAAGCAACAACATTGACATCCAGGAGTATTGTGGGAGATGGAATAATATGTAAAATAATACAATGCCAAGAAAATCACTTAGGTCAATGTCTTCATTGTCCTCTAGACTCAGCTATAAAGGAACTGGCATGGTTCTCATTATAGGAATATTTGCAGAACTAGAGGGGTTCAGGGAAGGGCTAAGAAGCATGATCAAGGACCTAGGGAAAACTCTCTTACCGAGAAAGGTTAAAAACACTGGTATTGTTACCTTTCAAAGGAGATGAATAAGAGAGAGAACATTAAGGAAAAGTCTATAAAATAACTGACCTATGTAGAGAGTAGATGGAAAATGGGTTCTCTCCCTGTCTCATAATACAAGTTCAAGAGCCATATTCAAATTAAAAACTGAAATGTAGGCCAAACTATAAAAACAGTTAAAAAAGAATGCTTTTCTTCGGTAAATGCCTTAATTAGACTGAAGAATTTGCTGCCACAGAGAGTTAGTTGAGACCATGCACTAAGCTTGGACATTTACATGGATAGTGAGTCAATCCAGTTATAATAATTACCAGCTAAAATAAAATATTTTGGAATATGCTATTCACAACCCCTGTGTTTCAGGGCAGAAGACAGACTCTAGCTGTTAGGGCATAAGGGTGATGCCCTACATGATGGAAAGGTCAACTCCCCTCCCCCATCTCACACCTACTGCTGAGGTTTCTTACAACCTGTCTACTTCAGGTAACTGGGAGCCTGCCACTATTCAAAGAGAGGACACTGGACTAAAAATGGACCGATATAATCTGATCCCCAATGAAATTCCTTATGTTTAGAAAGGAGCCAAGTTTCCCCCCCTATGGATACAGACATCAATCATGCTGGGTGAATGATGACTTTGTGTCTCAACAGAATGGGGGCACTAGGGGCACAAAGAGCTTGGTATTTAAGGGCTGGCTACAGGCCTGCAGCTCTCTTACTTCCCTTGTTTCTTTTGGTGAGGATGAGCACACTTTCTTGCAGTCACTGAGCTTTGCATGAGACCATAAGTTTACAGGTTTTTAATCTGACAAGTTGTAAGTAGGGACACACGTCAGCATCTTTAAAAAAAATCAGCTGCTTGCCCTTCTTATATCTGAATATTGAATGAAGTTGCAGCTGACCAAAAAATTTGGATGATAAATAATGAACGAGGACAGGTCTATTGATTCAGAGCAATCTGGGATTGGTTGGGTAAACTGGGTCAAAGGAAACAATATGTGTTTCTAACGTCACTATGTAGCTATCTACATCTAGGAACAAAGAATGGTTGCAGTGCTTACACGATGCTGATGAGACTCTCCATGGGATTGGTGCAATGTTCTCTGAACAAGATGGGGTGGCACTCGTGTGGCTGCCGCTGGAATCCTATGTCCAGTTCTGGTGTCCATGATTAAAGTTGGGTGTGGACACTCTGAAGAGTTCAGAGAAAAATCACAAGAACTAGTAAAATATTATAAAAACCTGCCTTATCCCAATAGGCTCAAAGATCACAATCTATTTAGTTT